>NW_021703785.1:62740633-62781423 GCF_005190385.1 Monodon monoceros | reverse complement strand
CGCAGACGCAGACGCAGACGCAGACGCAGACGCAGACGCAGACGCAGACGCAGACGCAGACGCAGACGCAGACGCGCAGACGCAGACGCGCAGACGCAGACGCGCAGACGCAGACGCGCGGGCGGAAGATGGCTGCCGGATTCAAGTGAGTGTGGGAGGCTGGCGGGCGCGAGTTCGTACCGTGCCGGTTGGCGGCTCCCGTTACCCGTAATTTTCTCCCCAGGAGACCCCCCCCCCACACCTGGTTCCCACTTCTTTCCACCACGGAAGCGGGCGGCGAGCGGGAGGACTGGAGGTGGTCGTAGTGAAAGGAAAGGGGGCCTCTTCCCGTCGGGGAGGCGAGCGCTGGAAGGGGCTGTGTTGAGCTCGCTACCCGCTGCGAGCGCTGTGGCTTGGTGTGTGGTAGACCTGCAGCCCCCGGGGAGCAGTTGTAACCTCGTGAAAAGTGTTCTGTTAGAAGCACCTGCCACGCTGCTCTCCCTCTCCGTTGAAATTTATTTCTAAAAGCGTTGTTCCTCGTTCGGAAGGTTTTACTTAAGCGTTTTTGCTGCCGCTCTGGAGAAGCTTGTAGATTTTCGTTTTGAGTCCAGTTTTAAATAAAAGAAATAAGATTGCAAAGGAAACCAATTGTACTGAAACAGTTATCTGTATAAATTCTAAGTTTATGGTATAATGAGATGTACATCTGTTTTAGAATTAACTTTCTTAATTAAGATCTCCTGGGGAGGTTAGTAACTAACTCCTGGAATTTCGAAGTAACGATGAGTCTTACAGGTACCTTTGACAACTCTAAAGTAAAAACGAAAACATTTACTCTCTGTGGTTGTTAAAGTCGCAGGTACGGTTAATATTAATGGTTTATTGCCAACGGTCGTAATTGAAGAGTATGCTAAATTTCAGTCACGGGATAGCGAAAAATACGTAACTTCTTTTTCCTGCCCACCAAGAATCCCTGCTTCAGAGTGTGAGTGATGTTATTTTCACACCTGTATTAATCCTCTTCTAAAGATGCCCTAGGGTTTTGGGCTCCAACCCTATACTTGTTTAAAGCAAAATTAAGGACAGCCTTTGAGTATGGTTATTGCAAAGGTATCTAATTTTTATAATTAGCAACATGTGGCAACATAAACGTTAGAATTCATGAAAGAAACTTAGTTACAAATTTTGGAGATTTCTGCTCCATCACCACACTATTAAGATTTTTGCCAGTTTCTGGATTTATATTGATTTACTAATTTATCTCATTTTTAACTTGTGTTTCAGAACTGTGGAACCTCTGGAGTATTACAGAAGATTTTTGGTAAGTAAAGGTGGTTATGTACATTTTTTGCTTTTTGATAATGATATCATGTGCTTTTTCCATAAATACAAATATCGATCATTACATTGCACACCTAAACTGTCATACAATTATACCTCAGTTTTTAAAAGACAGTTTTCAAGTAATTCAAATTAATTTGAATTAACGAGGTTTAGTGTATTTTCACTGGTGTGTGTAAAATATACACGTAGATGTAATCTACTTTCATATATTTATTTAGAAAGAGAATTGCCGTCCTGATGGAAGAGAACTTGGTGAATTCAGGACCACAACTGTCAACATAGGTGAGGGTATTTTGAGTTTTAAAATAGAATGTTGAAGTTGCTTCAGTTCTGAAAATAGTTTTTAAATTTTTCTTTGCAAAGTTTTTTTAAACTCACTGTCCTCTCAGTTGTTACGCTCATTTTAAATTTTAAAGTAACTGTAAAGTGTTTTCCTGTTTTCCCCCGTTCAAAACTTCTAAGACATGGTTTTCTTACATATCTTACATTTATTAAACCTTCTGTTGCAAACATGGAATTTCCCAATTTTACCTATATGACATTCCCAAGTTTTAGCCTCTGAGCCATTTAAACAGTATTTCAGACAAATTCTACCGTGTCTAAGGGATTTTGTGTCAAGAGATTTAAATCTTTGTAACAGCCCTGTGATTGAACAACAAAGGATTAACTCACTTCAGGGACAATGAACAATCCTTAGACCAGTGCAGCTGACCCTTGAACGACGAGGGTGTTGGGGTGCCGGCCCTCGCACAGTCAGAAATCCAAGCGTAATTTTACAGTTATGGATCGGTGCTTCGTAACCTCCTTCGTAAGGAGGCTGTGCATCCTCAGACTCAACCAACTGTGGATCGTGTAGCACTGTGGTAATATTTATTGGAAATAATCCTTGTATATAGGTGGAAAGGTGCATTTCAAACCCATGTTGCCAGGGGTCAACTGTAAGTTTAAAAAGACTCAAGAAAGGAATAAATTTTCATAAACAACTTAGATATGTAGCAAGATAGAATCATACGTAGAAGACGAAAACACTTTTTCATTTTGTTTAAATACTTACCTTTTCAGGTTCAATTGGTACTGCAGATGGTTCTTCTTTAGTGAAGCTGGGAAATACTACAGTAATTTGTGGAATTAAAGCGGTAGGTTTACTGTATATATTACTAAGATTTGAGTTACTAAATTAGCTTCATATACTTATTAGATTGTAATACACACCTGTAGTTCTGCTGTTGATTAGGCAATAAGGTGTCTGTTTTTTAGTATTTGTTTTCATTTCCCAAGTTTTCACCTTTGAGTTTTAGATAATACAACCCAAGTTTAATGGCTCTTAATTACAATTTATGAACATTCTCAAATGTGCTGAAATGGAACAACTTAAAACAATCCTCACCACCTTTACTTTTTAAAGAATTTGGTTGTAATTTGAGAAATTGAGAGATTTTTGGTGACATTTTTATCTAGTGATGCCATTTAATCTGTGCAAATGTGTAGAAATTGCTCAAAAGAAAAGCTTGAGGGAATAATAGCTACTATTTACTGAGTATTTGCTATGTTCCAGGCACCTTATGTTAGGTGTTTTCCAGAATTATCCAGTTTAATCCTCAGAATAATCATTTGAAGTATTTCTTTCTTCATTTCCTATTTTACATGACATTCAGTAACTTGTCCAGGAACATAAGGCTCATAAATAGAACTTAGACATTACTGACTCCAAAAGCCTCTGCTTTTTCAACTACACTGAACTCTGAGTTACTTAAGTTCATTCAATAACTGGCCCAAAGTCTCTCAGCCAAAAGGTGTGGGTCTCACTTTTGAATTAGGTCAGTAATTCTAGGGCTTTTGCTCTTGACCATTATACCATCAATTCCTAAATCTGACTGTCAGTATCACTTGGAGTTTAAATTCAGATTCTTGGCTACTGAATAAGAGAATCTATTTTCTTTCTCTTAGGAAGAGAGGGTAGGACAGAAATCTAAAGAGCCCCAAGTAATTTTGATGAGTAGCACTACCATCAGCTGTGCTACTACACTGCCTTCTTGCCTTGCAGAGCTGGTGAGGAGTGGTCCAATGTTCCTAGAGCCCCTGACATACGTTCCCAAGCTCATCTTCCCAGTAGATGCTCATGATGTAGTTAACTAGCTAAGATGGTCTTTGGTAGAGCCTTCCATAACTGACTTCTTCACAATTTTTTAGTAGCTTCTTTCATAGGAAACATTTGTCTGCTTCTGTAGGAATTTGGAGCACCACCAACAGATGCCCCTGATAAAGGATATGTTGGTAAGTTAAATGCCTTCATAAATTTAATACAAATACTTTAAGACAGTTAACACTATTATTATAGTTAAATCTTAGTAGGTGAGTTGAAGAAAATTATTCATAAGCTTCAGACGTCCCTGAAAAGTTTTATGTATGTTTATGTTAGAAGATAGCATAATAGCAAGATACAGAATTTTGTAAATACCTTTTATCAAACTTGTTTGATCACTTTTGGTTTATACATATGTCATCAACCAAGAAAATAGATTCTCTTAGGCAAAGGGCTGTAATTGCAAACTTTTCTGTTTCCATATTTCCTTTATACCACTATGTGATTTTTTCCCTTAACTTGGACCATCTTTTCTTTATGGTAGGAACCAACATTTTAAAAATGCAGAACAGTTGGTATGAATAGAGGGGCTATTTACTGTTACAGATTGGGGTATTTTGAAAGAAACCCAGAAACTTTTGTGAATAATTTAGGATTAAGGCTGTTTCTTAAACACACGCTTTTTTTTTGGCGGGGCGGTTGTGTGGGAAAAAATAAATTTTATCTAAGCATAAGATTCTCACAGAGATGAAAAAGAATATAACTGATGTGTTACAATGCTTTCCACTTGGAAAGCCTATCCATGCCTACAGTTGTCTGTGCCATGGATTGATATTATCTTTAAAACTAAACGAGAGGTGACATTTGGTTCATAGCTGCAGTTTCTTTCAGTTCCTAATGTGGATCTATCACCTCTGTGTTCCTGGAGATTTCGGTCTGGACCTCCTGGAGAAGAGGCCCAGGTGGCCAGCCAGTTCATTGCAGATGTCATTGAAAAGTAAGATCATTATGATAAAATGTGACTATCATTCATTTTAGAGAGTTTTTGAACTTTTATTTACTGTGTTCTATGTCTTCAAATCAAGTTCACAGGTAGTTCAGAAAGAGGACTTGTGTATCTCTCCAGGAAAGGTAAGAGGAATAAAGAAGCTATGAGCTTTTATTAATTCTGAAATGTTTTTTTGTGGGGGAAATTTAATTTTTTTTTTTTAAAGTTTCTGAGCCTTGAAGGTTATCTTGATTGTCTAGCCAAGGGTGTGGTTTGTAAGTAGAAACAAATACCACGTTATAGCAATCAGAAGGCTTTAATTTCCACTTTGTTTAAACTGTTTTAGCTTGCTTGGGTTCTATACTGTGATCTCATTTGCCTCAACCATGATGGAAACATTTTGGATGCTTGCACCTTTGCTTTGTTAGCAGCTTTAAAAAATGGTAAGCAACCTTAGGGAATACTCCTACTTACGTGTCAGAATGTTCTGTTTTGGTAAAATTTCTCAATAAATTTTTAAAGGTTTTTGTTAAGACTTAACTATCATTCATGTGTTTCTAAATTAAAGAAAAATGTGTTTGTATCTACTGTATTTGCCTTAATTGTTCTAAGATATATCTTTTTAAAAATACTACTTCTGGACAAGTTTAATAGAGGGAAAAGTGAATTAATGAAGCATAGAATGCCTTTTTGTTTCTTTCACTAGAGTGAGAGACTGACTTTACATATTCGCCTTTTTCTAGTACAGTTGCCTGAAGTTACTATAAATGAAGAAACTGCTTTAGCAGAAGTTAATTTAAAGAAGAAAAGTTATTTGAATATTAGAACTCATCCAGTTGCAACTTCCTTTGCTGTGTTTGATGAGTAAGTTAATCAAATGTATTAAAAGGTTGTATATTTAATTGAAGGGAGGACAAAGATTCTTACAAGTAGTAGAATTTCAGTTGTTAACTTTTCTGGTTTCTACCAGTTCTAGATCCTTGCTTAAGCTAAAATGCAGGTAGTGAGTTTAATTTGTACGGTTTTCTAAAATAAAATTTGTCCCATGGGTTGATAATTTATACCTTTTCATTTTTAAAATAGCACTCTGCTTATAGTTGACCCTACTGAAGAGGAGGAAAACCTGGCAACTGGAACCTTAACAGTAGTAATGGACGAGGAAGGCAAGCTATGTTGTCTTCACAAACCAGGCACGCACTTTCCTTCCATTGCAGTACTAAACACGTAGATGAAAACTCAGCATGAGCTTCTTTATGTTAGGGAGGGCCAAATGGAATGTGGGATGTTTTACTGGTTTACGTAATGTAAATTTACTATGTGGTTTCTTTGTTACTTCAGATGCCTTGCATTTTTATATTGTATGTCAGTGGTTCTTAAACTTCAGGAGGTCTTGTTAAAACATAAACCTGCAAATCTTGAGACCACACCACTGGTTTATATTATTCACTTTTTTGGTTTTATGTCAATAACTTGACATGATGTAGATCATGTAAAAATAAGTGTTGGCACAATACTTTTTCAGGTGGAAGTGGACTGACTGGAGCTAAACTTCAAGATTGTATGAGCCGAGCAGTTACAAGACACAAAGAAGTAAAAAAACTGATGGATGAAGTATTTAAGAGTATGAAACCCAAATAAACAACCACCACATTTTCAAAACAGATTTGTAAAAACTGTATTTGTTACACTGTGCACAAACCTTTTATACTAAATAAATATCAAACTACATTCTTCTGAAAGATGTTTCTAGTATTTCTTAGGTCACTTCTGTATTATGTACAGTGAAACCATTTTTAAAAAGCAATGACTTAGGCAAACCCACCCTAATGGTTCGTTAAACCATTTCCCTGTTTTCATTTAAAAATCATAGGGTTGTGCTTCTGTATAAAGTTTGTATATCTAGCAATGTAAAATACTGACACGTTAAAAAACAAAAACGAAGTAGAAACTCAGAATCCTTTTGATTCAATGCTCTTACGTTTTAAAAAAAAAAAAAAAATGCAAGCCTCAGAATTTTGGAGTGGTTGGCGTGCCTCTCTTCATTTTACTTTTTGACTGGCTGCCTGTATGCCGATGACGATGTAGCTGAGCTGTCTGTGCTGCTGCTGCTGCCGCCATAGCCATTTGATGCTGCAAGAACCGCAACTGCTACAAAGCAGAGGGGAAAAAATCAAGTTAGGTTAAAGGTAGGCAGGTATGGAAGATGCTTTTCCTGAGAGTGATGAAAACAACAAAACTGAAAGGGAGAAAGCACCAAGGTAACAAAAAAGGACTATACCACATCAGGACAATGCACAGTCAAACAGCACCAGTGGCACAGAAGCCTGCTGCGGGCTTTAAAAATGGCTCTTGGTAAACTTCAAAAGTATTTCTGTTACTTTGCCTGGCCAGTCTATATTGCAGTAACTCAGCAACTTCAGTTACCATTTTGTTGTATGATAGTTTATAGCAATATAAAACCACCCTGCAAATTAAAGAAAGTCAACTATAATATGCTGACTTCTAGAATAATGGAACAACATTCTTCAAAAACAGGTATGACATTTACAAATAGGAACACTGGTACACTTGCCTTTTTCTGCAGTACAGTATTAAAAAGTTAACCATTGGCACTTAAAACTATTTCAAAATGTACTGAAACCTATAAAAATGTATGTTAATGTGCCACCAGCACTTCAGGAAAGATTTTGAATTAGGAAAAGAGTATGACTTAAATGTACAAAATATTCAGTGCTCCAAGTTCACTGGCTAAAATTGTCAGACTTTTAAATAAAATTTGCTAAATTATTTACCAATTACTGTATAGTCTTAAAAGACAGTAACATAAAACTAAAGTAAGGTATTTTGAAGTACTTTTGGAGCAGAGTATCTTTAAAAATGTAACCAGAGTGAAGTTGCTGGATTACTTGGATCTGTTGCTGCTGCTGTTGAAAGGCAGAGGAGAGCTGGAATCTCTGCTGAGGAAGGCTTTGCTCAGGTCTGTTCTCGGCAGAGCCAAGCTGAGACAACACTACAGAGAGGAGAAGGGGAAAGCAGGCCAGTCAGAAAGTTTGAAGGCTACCAGGGTTAGAAAAGGACAACATAGAAAATGAAATAATAGAAAAGTATCAGTATGATTAATCTTAAGTATCAAATCACAGACATTTCAGAATAAATTTAGTACAGTCTCCTGTTAGTTGAGGGTACCATTGATGATAGAACTTCCTGGACATGGAAGAGAAGGGAAAGCATGTGGGCCAAAGCACTGTATCCCTCTCTCTTCTTACATCTCAATGAAATTTGATACTAGTGCTATTTTGTTGAGAAGGCTTTCTAGCAAAACATTGAATACAGTATGTTATTTTAAAATATAACCAATCAGGTAGGAAATGGAGTGGGAGAAATCCAAACTACCATAAGGACAAAACTGGTAGACAAGTGCTAAAAGATGAATGTCAGACTACACTATTAGCAACAAAGGTGGTGAACCTTTTAGAGCTGAGTGAGATCAGGGACAAGTTCAACTCTTTCACTACTCAGTTGAGGACATTTCAGACCTGGATCGTTTGAGTGACTCAAAGGTAATTAGTGGCAAGTTGAGCTAGGAACATTCTCATTTTTCAGCCTAGAGTTCTTTCCACTAAATTATACTACAGCTATTTTAGGAAAAAATAGCTTGTGGGGTAGAAGTTTATACTAATAAATTTCCATTTGGAAATTCACTGCCTCTAAATTAGAACTTTACATAAATTATTCCAAATTCGGACACGGAATTATACCAGATTCTAAAGGCATCATAGTAAGCCCAATGATAATTCAAAATGTTAACATGTTCACTCATTAATCCTCAAACAGTATCTCAGTTTTCTTATACATGTGGCTTCTTGATTTTAATTAAATGTAGTTATAATTGCTATCTTCAATTGATGAAATGATCTTCATTAAACATACATCTTTGGTGCACCATTTATTACTAGAAGTGGTGAGCAATCATTTAGTACAATCATTTTTTTACAAGTGTCTTACAGAAGCTAAGCTACTTGACTATTAAGTCCTAATTCATACAACTACAAGCCACTGGAACGAGACAAAAGATTGTGCAATCTGGAAAAATGCAGTCTCAATAACCCAGGAAAACTGAAGAGCTATCAGCTTTAGAAGCTTCCTAGTAAGTTGGGTAACTGTAAAATTTTCCCAACAAAATTTAACATGAGGAAAACATTAACTGCTGTTAATATATGTAGGTCAAAGCACTTTAATCAATTATCAAAATAATGAAAAAAATCTGAGTGCCATCAATTAATCCATTTAATAGTTCACACATTAAATACAACTTTTTCCTTGTAACTGTCTGCACAAGGAAAAGAAATAGTTAAAATGGTGAGACCCCAAATAGATTAGACACTTTAAATAAATTCAACATATTTAGTTATGAAGATACCAACCAGCTGCCTGTGACTGCATATAACTTCCTACTCCAGCAAGGTTAATAACTGCAGTGTGCTGAGCAGATAAGGCCTGTTCTTGACTGGTACAACTTTGTTCAGAAGCCTGAATAAAAAAATAATACGTGACTTGTACAAAAATAAAAACAATTTTGGATTGGTGGAATTAGTATTTTACTCCTATATGAAAAAAAAATCAACATTAGTCTAGGTCTTGCAAAAAGAATGGCCTAAGGAAAAGACGTCAAAGGTATTTAGAATTAGCAAGAATAAGCTTATGGTATTTTGAAAGCAAGAAAATAAAACCTAATTTTCAGAACTGATTCTGTATTAAAAATAATTACTAAGGCTTCTATAAAACTTCATCAGAACTTTTTTTTTAATTGAAGTATAGTTGATTTGCAATATTAGTTTCAGGTATAGAGCAAAGTAATTCAGTTGTATATATATACACACACACGTATTTTTCAATTATTTTCCCTTATAGGTTATTACAAGATATTGAAGGTAGTTCCCTGTGCTATATGTTAAATCCTTGTTGCTTATCGATTTTCTGTATAATAGTCTGTATCTGGTAATCCCATACTCCTAATTTAAGCACCCCTGCAACATGGTAACCATACGGTCTGTTTTCTATGTCTGTGTCTGTGGGTCTGTTTCTGTTTGGTATATAGATTGGTTTGTATTATTTTTTAGATTCAACATATAAGTGCCATCATATAACATTAGTCTTGCTCTTAGTTCGCTTAGTTTGATATGCTCTAGGTCCATCCACATTGCCGTAAATGGCAGTATTTCATTCTTTCTATGGCTAATATTCCACTGTATATATATACCACATCTTCTTAAGCCAATCATCTGTTGATGGCACTTGGGTTGTTCCTGTCTTGGCTATTATAAACAGCGCTGCTATGAACATGGGGGTGGCATGTATCTTTTCAAAAAAGAGTTTTCATCTTTTCTGGATATATACCCAGGAATGGGAGTGCTGGATCATATGGCAGCTTGGGTTTTAGTTTTTAAAGGAACCTCCATACTGTTCTCCATAGTGGCTGCACCAATTTACATTTCCACCAGCAGTGCAAGAGGACTCCCTTTTCATCTATTTAGGCCTGCCCATTTTTTGATAGGGCTGTTTGTTTTTTTCTATATTGCTTCTATAAAGCTTCATCAGAACAAGTTTTTAAAGCTTAAAACACTGTTTGCAACATAGTACTAGAACTTCTAGTGAGCACATTCAAGAAAAGGAAACAAAAAGGCATATAGATTGAAAAGAAAAAATACCTGCCCTTATTTGCAAATGGCATTGATTATCTAGGAAAAAACACCCTAACGAATCTACAAAAAAACTTCTAGAACAAATAAGTGAGGTCAGTAAGATTGCAGAACACAAGATAAACATACAAAAACCAATTCTGTATACTAGCAATGAACATGTAGAAAATGAAATTAAAAACAATACCATTAACAATTTCCCAAGAATGGGAAAAGAAGGAAGGGAGGGAGGGAGGGAGAAAGGAAGGAAGGGAGGGAGGAAGGGAAAGAAAGAGAAAGAAAGAAGGAAAGAAACTTAGGTGTAAATCTATGAAACATACAGGTTTTGTATGCTGAAAACTAGCTGATTTTAGCCTAGAGACACACTGTGTTCATGGACTAGAAAACTCACATAGTAAACATGCTAAGCCTTTCCCAAAATGACCTTTAGGTTTAACTCAATTCCTTTAAAAATCCCAGCAAAGTCTTCTGTAGATATAGATAAGATGATTCTAAAATGCATAAGGAAAGGCAAAGGATCTAGAACAGCTAAAGAATTCTGAAAAAGGATAACATGGGAAGAATCACTGTGTCTGATTTTAAGACTTACTATATGTATGTGTGTATATATATATGTGTGTGTGTATATATATACATAGTCTACAGCGATCACAACAGTATGGTACTAACAGAGTGACAGATATTAATACATAGATGGGTGAAACAGAGTAGAGAATACAGAAATAGAGCCACACAAACACAGCCAACTGATCTTTGACAAAGGTGCAAAAGTAATTCAGTTGAGGAGGATGGCTTTTCTAACAAATGGTGCTGGAGCAAATGGACATCCATATCCCCCCATAAAATGAACCTGGACCAAAGTCTCATACCTTTTATAAAAATCAACTGAAAATGGATCATAGAATTAAATGGAAACTATGAAAAAAAAACTTTGGGGCCTAGGGCTAGGTGAGGAGTTCTCAGACTTAATACCTAAAGCACAATTCATTAAAAAAAAAAAAAAAAAAAAAAAAAAAGATAACTCGGACTTCCACCAAAAGATGGAAGCAATCCAAATGTCCATTGATGGATAAATGGATAAACAAAATGTGATATATAAATACAATGAAATACTATTCAGCCTTAAAAAGGAATTTCTGACACATGCTACAACACGGATGAACCTTTTGGGTATTATGCTAAATTAAACAGGTCAGCCACAAATAGACAAATACTGTATAATTTCACTTATATGAGGTGCCTGGAGTAGTAGTCAAACTCACAGAAACAGAAAGTTGGCTAGAAGAGGGGGGAAATAAGGAGTTGTTTAATGGGTATAGAGTTTCACTTTTGCAAGACGAAGAAGTTCTGGAGACTGGCTGCACAACAATATGAATATACTTAATGCTACTAAACTGCATATTTAGAAATGGTTAAGATGGTAAATTTTATGTTACAGTATTTTACAATTTTGTAAAGAAAGTGCAAATCAAGAATTTTATATCCAGCCAAGTAATCCTTTATGTGTTAATAAAGAAAAATAGTTTTAAATGTGCCTTTCCTAAGAAATCTAATAGAGGATGAGCATTATCCAATCAAGATTTGACTGGGGAATCTTTGGTGGAAGGACTGATAGTGAACACTACATATATTTAATTATGAACTAAGAGAAACGATGAGGGTGGGACTCAGCAATCAGTAATTTTTAGTTTCCCAGATGATTCCAAAGTGCAGCAAAGGTTCAGAAAAATCTGAAGTTCCTTCTATTACTTTAATTTACTGTAGTTCTTGTTCAATTTCATTTTGTTTGGCAATATACAAAGTATTTGTTTTTGTCTATCTTCGCTCTGTTTTATGCTTCAAGATAAAAAGAACATCTGTATTCTAATAGAGACAAAATACTATCAAAAGAAGGATGATGATGGGGTAGAAAATACATGGCCTATAGAGGCAGAAAGACTTGGACTTGAATCCCTGCTCTGCCACTCGATGTATGGTTGTGAGCAAGTTATTCACCTGAATCTATTTCAGACTATGCAAGATGGAAGTGACACATCTATTCAAGTATGGCGGTTGTGAGAATTAGAAATAGGCACCCTATAACTGATAGCTGCTACTGTTAATGAAGAAAAACCGCACATGAAAAGTTGGTTCAAACAATCTAAATAAAAACACTTGAAATATGCTTGGCATATACCAAAAAAGGTTATAATTCCATGATACAAAGCATATGGAAGGTAGAAAGGACATACCTGCTCCCCTGGCTGTTGAGGAACAGAAGTTGTGGGTTGCTGAGGTTGCTGTGGTGTAAACTGAGAAAGCTGCTGCTGCTGCTGCAGTGTGTTAAAAATGAGCGAGCCACCTGGAAGCTATTAAGTAAGCAAGAATTAATTAGCCGATTTCAGATTAAATTTCTTTATTCTACAAACATTTCTGGAGCATTCACTATGTGTTAGGCATTCTTCCAGGGACTGAGGAAATAGGTGAACAAAAATGGAAACAAAACAAGATTCCTGCCCTTAAAAAAAAGGAACAATCGCTTTAAACACAATTTTTAAGTGCTGTTACTTTGGCTCTCAAATATGTTAGTAATCTCCAATGTAAGTCTTTCTGCTTCAAGTTAATAGTTAGCTATCCAAATATACATACTGCTTTTATTTAACTCCTTTTATACATCAACACAAAACAGCATTAAATGCATTTGGAAGTATAAACAAGAAGCTAGTGATAATCAGATATATATTAAGAAAACTTGTCTCCCTAAATTTGGTCTAGCTTTGCCCTAAACCAGAAATGCATGGATTTTTATATAACATAGCTAGGAATTCCAAAGCTGAAAAGAAAATGCATTAGATGTCCATATTTAGTTTGGAGACATTACTTGCTCTGTCATTCTGAATAAATTAATTAAAAAAAAAACTTTTAAAAAAGCATCATCCAGAAAACTCCACACTACAAACTAAAACTATGCATTCCAAATGCATCAGGAAACAAATGGTTTTTCCATTTTATTCTACAGGAGTTTAAGTTAAAAGCACTTTGAAGTTTTGTGGGAAAGTCCAAGCAAATATCAAATACAGAACTCTTAGGTCTTTATAGTCAAAAAAGGTGTCTTGGGTCAAAAGCTCTATACACAGCATAGCTCACTGTTAGGTAAACCTGGACAAAGCACAGGTCAAATGTTCCTTCCTCAATTAGGTAGACAGTAATAAATGTTGCAAAATATAATTTATAAGGTGGCTTTGCCCTTAATCCTTATTATCAGTGCTATTAAGGAATCCCACTCCTCTTAACACTGAGACTGATCCTTGTAGAAATTCCTACAGCAAAATGCAGGAAAGTTGGCTAAATAAACCAATGTGTCCATAACACAATTAGATCATTCTGCAATTAGTCTGTAAATACTGACACTGTTTGCATATTGTGACAGGAAATAAGTTTTAAGATTTAGTTCTAAATGTATTTCCTGATTTATTACTTCTGAATATCAGGTTGGGTTGATCTGTTTGTTATTTCCCAATAATCCATAGCTCTGCCATTCTTTGTCTCCAAGTCTTTATATTTATGTCTACCTTTTCTAAAAATTCTCTGTAGATAATCCCATCCATTTTCCAACCTACTAGCTTAATACTGAACTCCATCCTTAAAGGACCTAGCATAACACTCAGAATATTATAAGTTCACAACATGTACTAAATTCTTTACCTACAATCTCTCTTTATATGTTAACATTGATAAAATGTGTTAAGAAAAGCCTCACTACTAGACACAAACTGTAATCTAACAAACATTTATTGACTGACTACTAGGTGCCTGGCACTGTGCCACGAAGTCACATTCTCCTCAGGAAAAGAAGACACATACCTAATTTTAAAAATTTCTATTCACACAGAAAATCTACTATAAGCAAACAGCAATACCTACATGCATACATAAAAAGTCTGTTAAGTGAGAAATTATTTCTAAGTATACCTGCTGCTACTATTGTAGGCAAGTTATTTTCCTCCAGTTGTCAACTCTCTCCTCTGGAACTAGTTCTTGATTTGGCAGTGGTGCCAGAGCCGATGAAAGTGCAGTACATAGGATACCAATTCTTTCCCCTTATCTACTTGAACATGCAAAGGTAACCACACCCTTAGAAGATTCTGGACAACCTCAAAACTTCAAATGCTGATATGTACAAACTTACATGGTTAAAAACAAACAAACAAAAACTATAAAAACTTTAATAAAAAGCAGTGTTTCAGGTTTACCTGGAGTAGGTTTAAGGGCCTGAGACTTGAAGTATTTTTTAAACCAAATGGAACACCTATTAAATAAAACTCGTGGTTAAAACAGAGAATTAAAACTTTATACTTGAAAGTATTTTATACTTTAGTATATAAAAATATACTACTTTAAGTGCTTCCTGCACAGATGTGCTTATTTTCTATACTTTAAAAATTTCTTGTAAGCAAAAAACCCCCTATTTTCATCAATACCAAAGATGTGAGCACCCGATGTACACTATAATCTGTATTTCAGAAACTGAGACTTCTTTGTAACTATTTTGACTGTTGGTTGGAAAAGTAATCTAGCAGTATGCAAACACCATAAATATAATAAAACTATCACTGTTGTGCGAATACATTTCAGGGACTGGCATCTATTTATATTCCTCAGTGCTAAACAGCATATGATAATAACCCTATCTCTGAGAAGCAGTGTGCCCTGTGCCATTTTTTAAAGTACAAATGCTAATATTAATAATGCTAAAGAACGCTGCTGAATTTTGTGTGTAAGGATCAAGCTGAAAGTCAGGAAACGATGCTCTGTTAATTCTGAACTTATTCCCCAAAATCTGTGACACAACATGGAGCACATCATAAAACAGGGGTTGGCAAACTCTTCCAGTAGGCTTTATGGGCCACACAGAGACTCTCATATACTCTCTCTTGTCTTTTCTTAAAAAAACAAACTTTAAAAAATGTAAAACTATTCTTGCTTAGATGTGGGTTATAGTTTGCTGATCCCAGTCTCAAAGTATGTATTGTATATATTTTCCTTACTAAATATACCAATTCGAACACTAGTTAAAAATGTATATAGTCCTCTAAGCAGATAATTGTACTAAAAAAGATACAGAGCAAATAATGAACAGATGACAGTATGAAAGTCTTGTATAAGAAATGGAAAATGCATAATCAGATAAAAATGTGACAATACTGATATTCCCTCCAGGATTCTCATAAAAAAAAAAAAGAAGACATACTCCCTTTAAAGGTGGATGACATCTGTATAATAATTTATAGCTTTCTAAAGGCACTTTCATATCACTTCATTTATTTCTCATAAGTACCAAATGAATTTAGAAATTTTCACTCCCATTTTAGAACATATGAAACTCAGGCTAAGGTGGAAAAATTAAGTGAATGCTTTCAGACCCCACAGTTAGCATTTGGAGCCACAAGTAACTGGTAGAATTATATGTAAATATAAAATCCTAAATTCAACACTGATTCCATTTCCAGGGCTTCTGTCACTAGAGCATATTTATACATATTAAAATAAGAATATGAGCTAGAATTAGAAAATCACAGCAATATATTAACATGTTTAAATTATATTCTTTGGGTTCTCTTTCTCTTAACTCATAGAAAGTTTCAGATAAGTTTTTCTTACTATGCTGAGTTTACTTTTCCTGTTAATTTTTTTCTCAGTAGTAAGAAATCGAACTGTTCTGAGATATAATACATTCTCTTAAAGAGCATTAAAAAATGGCGCAAGTCAGGACTTCCCAGGTGGCGCAGTGGTTAAGACTCCGCGCCTGGGTTCAATCCCTGGTCCGGGAACTAGATCCCACATGCATGCTTCAACTAAGAGTTTGCATGCCAGAACTAAGGGGCCCGCCTGCTGCAACTAAGACCTGATGCAACCAAATAATTAGTAAATTAAAAAAAAAAAGCACAAGTTGTTAAAACTCTTTTTCAGTATATGTAATTATAATTATTACTACTACTGCAAGAAAACTACTACTAATGATGATGACAGCAAATATTTTTGAATGTTTATCACATCTCAAGCATAGTTTAAGCATCTCATCTGTATTTATTCATTCAATCCTCACAACTCTGAGGTAAAGTATTATTATTATCCACATTTATGAAGAAAGTGAGGCACAAAGGTAACTCTGTCATGATTACACAGTTAAAGTAAGCTGCACAAGCAGGATTCACATCAGGCAGTCTGGCTCCAGAACTGAGGCTTTTAAATGCCATGCTGTGTTGCTTTTCTTGCTCATATATATGGTTTTCAAAATACATTTCTTTTACCTGGGACAGGACTACACTGACAATTATAAAAGTTACTTTTATAATAATCTTTGGAAGGTAAAGATAAAATTTGCAGAGACTTACAGGCTTACCAAGTTTCCTCACAGAGAAGTTCATAGCTAGATGGGTTTTAATTCAAATACCAGAACTCTTAAAGCTTTTGAAAGGAAATACTTCCGACATAATACTTCATAAAATAAGGATGTTAAATAATATCATTAAAATGGCATTTTTACATAAGCATGGACTTTAATTTTATTAGAGGTTATTATTTCTAATATTCTGACCTGCTTGAGAAGCTGCCTGCATTGCACTGGGCAATGCATTTGGTAGCAGACCTCCTGAGGGTAGAAGGCCACTCAAGTTTATTCCTGCAGGAGTTATGGCACCAGTGTTACAGCCCAGCATAGGGTTTGAACCACTCATCAAAGCTTGAGCTCCACTGCAGGAGAATAAGACAGAGCATTAAACTAGCACTATAAAAGGGAAAATCAGCCACATAATTCCTTGGATTAAAAAACCACTAAACAAACACAGATATTTCTGTCTTAAATGTCAATTTGGAGGCTTAGTTTCATTTTTTTGCTAGAAAGTGACAGCAAGGTTGGCAAAAATTAAGTACTGTATATTTATCAATTAAGTACTATATATTTATCAAGTACTGTATATTTACTGAATATTTATCAAGTACTATATATTTAAAATATAATTTGGAAGAGTAATGTCCTAATCAATGGATTAAAAGATGGTAAAACAGAGGATAAACAGGAAAATCTAAGCCACTGTCAATGTGTAGTAGTATCATTAGTGCATGTAATAGATTGATCACCTAAAATTAAAACATACTTGTTGAGATAGCTTCTATCCACATAGAAACTATTTTCTTTCAATTTCAATAATATGCAGTTTGTTCTTAATTTCACAAATAAGAATTTCTTTAGATTGCTTACAGTATCTTAAAAAAAAAATCAGGGCATCAATGCAAACTTACCAAACAGAGCCCACTACATTGATGAAGTTAAGTCCAGCAGAGTTTGCCATGACTTGGGTGGCCGTGGTTCCTGTAGTTATAGATGTTACCATGGTGGAAAGAGGAATGGTTGTTACAGGCATTGCCTGGCTCAGAGACCTTTGCTGCTGAGCAAACTGAGTTAACAAAGTGGGCTGAGGGGTGAAGCCTGAATCTTGGGGAGTAGGGGTAGCTGAAGGGGTAATAGGAGTTGAGCTCTGAGCATCAGGAGGGTGTGGGGTCGATGAAGGGGTTGGTGTAGGAGTAGATGGCTTAGGAGTTCCAGATCCTGCTCATTGAGAAAAATAAAAATTGCTAGTTTGTTATAAATGGCCAGTCCTTTTTAAAATAAGGTTAATGGAATCTTATTTAGCACTGACAATTTGTTCCAGTTTTTTTTTAAAGCAGTTAACTGCAAGTGTTAATTTCTACACATGATACATGAGTGTTGCTACACTCAATTACAATTAAGGATGCAGTATATCACCTACAAATCCCATCAGAGATGCTATTACAGTAACAGTAAAAATATACGTTTGTATTCTACCACAATACCCATTTAAAAGTTAGTTTCCTACATGCTACCTTTGGCCTATAAAGTTTAAAAGGACTTCAAATTAATTTTTGTTATTTACGATTTCACTAATTTAGGACTTCACTTAGAAATATTGCTTATTTTCTGTTAACAGTCTGAGATAAACTCTGAACATATTTAATAAATTACATATGATTAACAATCATATTTGGCACCTAGATATACATATTTAATTCCTAACACATCAAGTTTATCCTCACAAATTTTACAAAACACAGTAATGAAGCAAATATTTGAGAGATAATACTGCATCTTTAACAGTAACTGTGTACTTCTGTTTAAATGTAGAATGTATAGAAAATCTGTTGTGAATGAAGTATGCACAGTTTATCAACTTTTTTTAAAAAAAATAAAAACAAAAAACAAAAACCAAAAAAATAAAACCAAAAGCTCTTGAGGTGTTTTCTTTTTTAGCTTTCATGTCCTGCAGAAAGAAAGGAAAGAAATGTGAATGTCCAGAAGCTGTCACTCAACCCTTACTTAAAGTAACAACTGTGTGCAGTAGATTAACATAATCCATACCCACAACATAAGAAGTGTGAATAAGACTTTCAGGAAATTTATAAATTTTTCTTTGTGCAAAACAAGAAGGCAGAAAAATTACACCTTTTGAGCTATCAAGATGAAGATGTTTACATCTAATGCAAAGACCACCCTGTCACTGTGCAGTGTACTAAAACTTTCAGCACACATTAGTTATTTATTAAAAAATCTAAAAAACTGGAATGCTTTTTTGCAAGTTGGTACCTAAATATCTCAGATACTTACTAATTTGAAGAAATTCTCCCAAACTAACGCTAGAATTCTTGAATAACTCTTCTTGATGTTAAAAAAAAAAAAGTATTCAGTAGTAAAAATTACATTTTAATATCTTCAGATGCTTTATGATCATCCCACATTTTACTAACTGATAACAATTTGTAAGAGTGTAAGAGTGTTATTGAAAAATCGGCTTTCAGTTTACTGTATCACCACCTTGGAACTAGTTGGCTTCTTACATTTACAAAGATAAGACTGCAGCAACAACTCTTATGACTTTTTTTCCATATCAGCTGCATAGTTTACATAAAATGCCCAAGGGTACACTGGAATAAAAAATAATTTGGACTCATTGCCACATTTAACTACCACATTATTTTTTTCAGGAGATGTGTAGGTTGCAAGTCTATAAGAAAGGTATACACGAGGTGCATACATAAATACAGAAAAACAAATACAATTACAATAAACATGTGATACATACAGTCAACAAGAGATTGGCATGAAGCTTCTCAAAAAATTACATTTTGGGTAGACAGTACATTCAGATTTCACTATTTCACTGGTCAAAAAGAGCCATCTTAAGAAACACTAATGCAAAAGCTTACGAAGAGTTAATGAAGAATTTAAGTTATGACTCACTTTGTGATGAACTGGCAGGTGACAGGGCAGCTGGAGAAAGCATGCTAACTTGATTGAGATCCATGGATGACTTCCGAGAAAGACTTGGTGGCTTAGAAGCAGGAGGAGGAGTTGGAGATTTAAGAAAGCTGCTGACCTGCTGTGGTGTAAAATAGTTACCTAGAAGAAAAATATATACGTTGTTTCCTAGATTTACAATTTAAAATTCTGAGTAAATCAAAATATGAGTAAATGGATTACGATCATCTGTTGTTTCTTACTCTAGATTACAAAAAACTAAGGAATGTAATACCTGAGGAACTATTTCCTGAGCTTGAGGGAAGTTTGATGGGTGGAGGTCGATGTTTTACTCCCTTCCCCAATACTGAAGACTGAACTGACAGGGTCTCGGGCTGCTAAGACAGTGACATTAAGCATACTCATTAAAATTAAGGTCAAATCAGAAATTCACAAATTAGTAACACTATTATAACTCCTGGATGAAAACACGGTTTAAAAAACTGCAATGTAGGTTTAATGTTTATAGATTGGGTATTAGAGGTGTTTCAAAAAAATGTAATTCCACATAAGGAGATCCATGAGATAACTTACAGTATACACAGGATGAAGGAAAGATTTCTGAGTAATAAGGTAGGGAGAAGGTTTGAGGGAGAAGAGCAGAGTAAGATGGCAGCAAAGCTTCACCCTTAAATCATCTCCAGAAAAATAGTAACTGTTGACGCCAGGTGGGTGATCAGTATACACAGATGTTCATTACACTTTTTGCTCTACCTCTGTGTACATTTGAAAGTTTCCATCATAAAAAGTTAAGTAATAAAAAGAAAATCAAAAGTAAAAACAAAACTAAACAATACCCCTATCCCTCATAAAACAGTCCTTAACATTTCTCAGATTACTTGAGAGCAATTAGGCAGAAAAAAGTAACAGCACAAAAAAAGCTAAGCAAACACACTTCTGTTTCCTTCCCTGGAGAAGGCTGACTCAAGCTCGCTGAGCCACTGGAGCTATGCGACATCTTCACTGGACACTTGGCTTCGTTCTGGACCAGTTCCTGGTACTGACTGACTACTCTGAAATATTAGGGGGAAAACAGGTCATGATTAGCTAACTATTTTAAACATAAATTTACTACATAGGAAATGAATAGTAACTGTTAATGAAACAAGTTCTATCAAAAATAACACAAAAATTAAAATTAGACAATTTATCTTTGATAAAAGCACATTCTTCTAATATTTTCAATGACAAGCTAATGCTGAAAACATTTTGCTAATTAACAATCTAAAGATACTTGTGGTATCTTGTCTCTAATACAGAAATTACAGGGATTATTTCACCAATAAGTAGCCAAAAGAACTACCCATTGACTCTCACTTATATTCTGATTAAACTGTTACCTAGAAATCATTTTCCTTAGCTACTGTAGATATAGCTAAGTTCTCTTATTTAAAATAAAGCTACATTTTAAACATTATCCTTTTAGTTGTTATTTTCCTAATTCTATTTAAAAATCCTAGTAATACCTAGGCATAATTAAAATCAAAGCTTTGACTTCGAATGGAATAGTCTCTACCCTACAAGAATCCATCCAGATCACAAATAAAGATGCAAATATGTTTACCTCTCAGCATCAGTCTTTGATCCAATAATGAACCTAAATTGTTTTTTAAAAAAGAAAAGTATTAGATAGACTTGTTTTAAGGAGCCCTGAGATTACTTTTGAAGACTTCCATATTTTAGTGACAGTAATTTTATAAACTGAATTAAAATCTACCAAGATATCATGAAAACACAAATTTTAAAATACATTAAAAAATAGGAAGCAATGACCAAGTTCTGCATGCATTACAAAATAATTCTGTGAATAAGTTGGCTGACTTAATTTAAAGATTTACTTTGGCAGAAAACCTATGTTTCAAAACAAAATCTGGGCTGAAAGTTACCAAGTGCTATACACCCTCACAAGTGTCTGTCCTACAGCAATATTCACTGAACTACCATGTACAAGGCCTTTGGCCTTCCTCTCACTTTAACCTTTGATTTTGGAAGACATTATTAATGTCTATATAGCAGGCCCTTAGAATATATTTTAGACAAGGAAGATGGTTTATCGCCAATTTAAATAAAAAGTCTTTATCAAGTCTTAAAAGAGTTTGACATTTATATGATTTCTTAACGTATTAAAATAGTGAGTTTATTTTTTAATTACCAATTTGAATGATCATCTGTGGAGAAGCTGAAATATAAAATGTAAAAAAAAAGAAAAAACTTGGTTAATGCAGCTCAAACTTTGACTTCATAGCTATTAAATCAAGTAATTTATGAATATGGGAGAAGGACTAGAAGGTAATAAACCATGCAGCATTTCTGCAGCAACGTCCTGATGTAAAAGGCAAAAAATTCAATTCTCTTCTTGTCAAACAAATCTAATCAGTTGGCCTTTTGAACAATTTTTTTTTTTAATGAGAGAACATATGCCCTTGTGTTTGAGAAAAGTTAGTAACTATTTAAAATGACCAACGTGTATCTTTAAAGGGAAGACTACAAAATACAGCTAATCGAAATATCTGATTTTTCTACTTAGCATACAAAAATAAAAACTGCTAATGTGAAAAAATAAGCTGAGGATTGATTCCCTGACTGCTGTTTCCTCCCATTGACTTTTACTTAGGTATTGGTGAGGTTACTCTTTAAAATCCATTTTTCTGCCATAGTTTCAATTAGTATTTTGTAAGGATTTAACATAGAGCTGGCCCCTACTTTTTTCTGCTGAGGTTCTCTTTATTTTTCCTTCTTTTCAAAACAGCATCGACTTGATTAAAAAGCAGAACTAATAATAAAACTAACAAGGAAAACAAAACTAAATACTGGTACCTTGTAGTAAATACATGTAGCCCGTAAGTTTAGGAATATCAACTTCAGTTGGCTCTCTATATTTGCAGATTCTGCATCCCCAGATTCAACCACCATGGAATGAAAATACTTGGGGGAAAATATTCCAGAGAAGTCCCAAAAAGCAAAACTTGAATTTGCCACGGGCTGGCAACTATTTACGTAACATTTAAATTGTATGTATTACTTATTTACACAGCATTTACACTGTATTAGGTATTGTAAGTAACCCAGATAAAGTACATGGGAAGGATGTACAGAGGTTGCAAATACTACACCATTTTGATATGAGACTTGAGCATCTGCAGATTTTGGTATCCAAGGGGATCCTGGAACCAATCCCCTGTGGATACCAAGGGACAACTATATATGTATTTCTAGAGCCAGTAACTACATTAAGCACTGAGTCTGTGTCCTTACAGGTAGTGCTGAAATATCAAGCATTTTTTACAGCTTTTACATTTAATTTACAGTAAACTTGCTTCCCATTTAAACAAATTATTACCCGGAGGCACTTCATGCTCACAGAGAGGTAAAAGTCATAAGTGGCAACACATAAATATACCAAGAGGGATATGACGGGCATATCTTTCAAAGCAAATATAAGAAGAATTTACAGCACAGGTTTTTTTGGTTTTGTTTTTTAAAGAAATTATTATTTTAAAGAACTCTTGGACAGCAAGGTAACTACAATTTAAGTTTACTTAGGTCTGCTGCCAAATCTAACTGGAGTATTTAACTAACAAAACAGGGAAACTTTTATTCATTAATAGTTCATCAATAGTTGCTAAATACATTCTGATGGCTTATTTTGTCAACTGCCTGTATTTAACAGAACTCACTGGGATGGAGACATCTGACTGTCACTCTCTTCATCTTCTTTACATGGCTGTATTTTACCATAGTAAAGTGGATCACCAAGTGACTGCAAAATGGTCAGCTTTGTTTTCTGATATGGATTACCAGCTTCACATTCAAATATATAGTCATCTTTTACATCCTGAAAAAGACCGAGCATCCCAAATAAATACCTTCTCCAGTAAATACATAGTCAGAATTAACACAAATCAGGAGTAAATGACACACTAACTTACATCTTGCAATAAAAAGACACATGGAACATAGTCCTTAGACCTATTTAAGAGAAAAAAGCCTAAGGGAAAGAAGCTCAGGATTCTTTTTTCAACATGGTACTCTGGGAACAAGAGTTTCAGTGGGATATTTAGTTAACAAAGCCCTAGTGAAATGTCAGAATTTCATATACTGAACATATGAATGCAAATATTAAATACTAAAAGGATAAAACTTTCAAAAGCAAACCTGTTTCCATTTGTCATTAGTCTTTTTGCTATTGCACATACCAAGTATCTCTCACGGGACTTCCCTGGTAGTCCTGTGGTAAAGAATCCGCCTTCCAATGCAGGGAATGCGGGTTTGATCCCTGGTTGGGGAACTAAGATCCTACATGTCACGGGGCAACTAAGCCTGCACGCCACAACTACTGAGCCTGCATGCTGCAAACTACAGAGCCCACACGCTCTAACTACAGAACCCACGCACCATAACTAGAGCGAGAAAACCCGCATGCCGCAACTAGAGAGAAGCCCGTGTGCTGCAACGAAAGATCCTTCACGCCACAACAAAGATCCCGCGTGTCGCCAACTAAGACCCGACACAGCCAAAAAGAAATTTAAAAAAAAAACAACTCTCATTTCACTCCTAGATTCATAATTATGCCTATTAATTATGCCACATAATTAAATATGCCTTTAAGAAGTCACTGCAATTAGAGAAACATACACAAAACATTTCTCTTTAAAGATATCCTTAGAATAACTTATTATTAATTTGAAACAGAAAACAAATCAGAACTACCAACAGGGGACCAAAACAAAAGTAAAAATGCAGTTATGCATTAAAATCGTCCTTAGAATGGAAACCGTATTTTATGAAAAACAAAACTAAATTGTTGTTCCTTTTTTTAATTCACTAAACTCCCAGAAAGTTCTTAAAAAAACAAACAAAAGAAGATACCAAAATAAAGGCTACTGTACTTTATATGTCTAATAAATTCAGATCCCAGATTAGAAACAGCATCATTAGAAATGGAGACTGCAATGGTTACTTACATGGGCTGGCCAGACTGTTGGTTGTGAGTCATCAGATTTGATAGATTTTTCCACTTTGGCATATTTTTCCACCTAAGCAATCAAATCAAGAGACATCAGATAAAATGAAATCAGTATTATGACCAAAGAGAAAAACCTAAGTAACTTAATACAATACACTGAAACGGGGCAGGACCCTTCCCCAACCCAACCCCCGCCCCGTCCCCCTGCTTTTGTCTGTGGAAAAACTTTAGCCAAAGAATAAGTTTAATCAGAGAAGTGAGAAAATGCAGAAACAAAGGAAAACAGTTAAGAAGACCAAATAATAGTTTAGTAATGGAGCAAAGTCAAGGCCCTTTAGTTCCTCCTCAAGGGCTATAGATAATACTCTGAGCCCTAACCTGTGAGCTGTCCTGTAGATACTGTAACCCCACCAGGTGGAAGGAGTCAACTACATGATGACCAGGCTGTAGCCATGCCATAAGCTGCCAAGATTCCGAGAACTAGCCTCAAAGAAATGGGAACAAACTGACCCTAGAAGTGAAGATTAACTGTCCCTAAAACAATCGAGATGCTGGTCAGACCATTGATGACCAATTTCAAGACGACTGTCAGAGCTGACTGTACTGTTTCTGCATGTAGCCCCCTCCCTCCGTGTACAGAAGCTCTTGCTCCCTGATTGTCAGGAGCGGTAGTTGGCCTTTGGACAGGCGTCTGCTCTCCCCCACAGCTGCTGGCATCTAAAATAAAGCAAACTTTCCTTTCCACCAAACTGGCCTCTTTACTGTCTTTTAAGTGGTGAGCAGCCAAACCCCACTTTCAGTTACTATACTTTTTAGCACAAAAATTCTTGAATCGCTAATAACACCAACTACTTATGCTTAAGTAGTTTAAAATTCTCCTGATATATATTCAATTAGACCAACTGGTTTTATAAATAAAACGAAATTAGAATCTCTTTTGCCATTAAATAAATGTAATAAGCACAGCTGCTGTTTTGGACAGTGCCTCTTCTTTATGCTCCGTAAGGTGATATTA
The DNA here is from genome assembly GCF_005190385.1 of Monodon monoceros. Taxonomy (NCBI): domain Eukaryota; kingdom Metazoa; phylum Chordata; class Mammalia; order Artiodactyla; family Monodontidae; genus Monodon; species Monodon monoceros. The sequence goes on along the minus strand of NW_021703785.1, from coordinate 62,755,997 downwards.
CATTTGACTTTTAGGAAAACTGGGATGTCAGCGAGGTGATTAGGACCAGGATCTGGATCATTTCCTTTGGCTGGGTCTCTAATGGAACAGGAATTGTCATGTAACAGTGTGGACAAAACTAGGAAGAGACTAGGGAAGTTACATTAGGATTGGTAAAAATTTTTGTAAATCTTTCCCATTTTCTAGTCAGACTTGAACCATATATTCCATGTATCTCCTACCAGTCTGTGTGAAACAAAGTTCTCATCTTCCTGGTAACCATGATTCTAAGAGTAACAGATTCACTTGGGCATCTGGTAAAAATTCAGATTCCCATATCCCTCCCCTGGAGACCTGATTCAGTAAGCAGGTCTGAAATGAGGGTTTAAGTGTGTATGTTTAACTGGTATCCTAGATGCTTCAACTGATCGAGTTAGGCTGAGACACTTTTTATTAGGGCTTTGCTACTCAAGGCGTGGTCTGTGGACTCCAGTGCCACCAACCTAGGAGCTTTTCATTATTGCAGGATCTCGGGTCCTAGCCCAGACTTGTTGAACTGGAACCTGCATTTTAACAAGCAACCCATGTGATTCTTATGTACATTAAGGTTTCGGAAGCCCTGCTTTAGATATCCAGACTGCCCTCCGAAGCTAAATCCCACACTTTGGTATTTACACTAAATATCTCTTCTCAGGCCGCGTTCCTTGAGGGGCGCATAAGTTACTAAAAGATAATGTGGCTTACTCTCTTGAGCTGCATATACAGTGTACTTCTGATGCTTCTGACAATTTTTAAAAAATCAAAGGTAATAAGAATTATACATGTGCTAGCCTGGGAAGGATGCACAGAGCAAACATCTGCTAAAATAACTGACCAATTCTAAAGAATTGAGTGAATAATAAAAATAGGAGAAATGGGGAAACAAAAGAAATATGGAACCTCCCATCAAAAGATCTCTTTCCTGTCTTTGCTCATTTATAGTTCATGTGTTTCATGGGCCAGCAAAGAATACCACCCAAGGTTCCTAATCTTGGCTACTGCTCCAATACTATTAATTTTTAAATTTAGTCAGTGAGAAAAGCATTATCAGGAAATTATGATGAAATATTATGAAAAAAATCAGTCATTTTATGCATATTATATAATATGTACCATCTTTTTACACATTTTGAAATACTTTGGTTATTATTCCTGCTCTAAACACAGACCTATATTAAGGAGTTACATTTTTAGACAAGTTAATGTGAAAATAGAATAGCTTCTGAAAATGAGCAGCTGACTTAAGAAGAGTCTTAGCACAAACAGAGAGAATGAACTAGTGGTTACCAGTGGGGAAAAGGAAGGGGGGAGGGGCAATATAGGGGTAATGGGAAAAAAAGGGTTATTATGGGATTATATGAAATCACATGTGTGAAACTTCTGAAAACTGTAAAGCACTACAGAATTTAAAGAATCTTTCATTCAATAAAATAAAAAAAGAAGTAGTAAGAGTCTTTGTTTTCCCAAAGTTTAAACTACTATTAGTCAAACTTAGGAACCTTACATGAAAGGACGTGCAATTCATGCACTGACTTACATCCACTTCAGAAGGTATGGCCAAATTACAGGGACTCCGTTTCCACATATCCACACACTAAAAAATTAAAAAGAGTATAAATAAATACACTGAACACTGAAAATAAGGCAAGGCATTTGGTATAATAATAAGCTTCATTTAAAAATATATACTTACGTTTCCTGCTTTAGAAATTTTGAGGTCATAATGCTGACCTGCTTTTCTTTCCTTTCTTTTTTGTAAGAAATCAAGTAATTTTAGCTGAGGAGGAGGTGGACAATGAGACAGATCCTGCTGCCGATTCAGAGAGGACCTGGAATATCTCTTGAAACACCTGAAATATTAAGAGATTAGAACTACACAAAGCTAATACAAGAAACTCAGAATAAACATGGTTTAAATTAGTAGGTGTTAAATGTGTAATTAAATCACAAATATCTGTAGAACACTGTCACTTGCCAAGGAATGTTCTAGGCACTGGTGAAATAAAAATGGACAAGACTAACAAAATTCCTGCTACCACGTAGCTGACAGTCCAGAAGTGAAGACACACATACACAAGTAAACAGGTCAGATCATTCCAGATAACAATAAGCAGTAGGAGAAAAACCAGGGTACTGTGGTGAATACGTGATAGAGAGGGCAACATTAGGGAAGGGAAGGACTCTGAAGAAATGATGCGTGAGCTGAGACATGACAAGAAGGAACAAGCTGTGGAAAGATCAGGGAAGGAACAGTTGAAGCAGAGAGAGAGAATTTTAAAAGGTGCTGAGGCAGGAACAAAGTTGGCTTATTTTTAAAACAGAAAAATGAAGGGAGGACTAGAGCATCAGGGTCCACACAATGGGAGATGAGGTCAAAGAGCAAGGCAGGGGCCTTGCAGATGAATGATAATGCGTTTAGACTGAATGTGAAGTACAATGGGATGGTTTTAGAGGAATTTAAGCAAGTGGTGGCATGGTCGGCTTTGAGGTTTTCAAAACATTACTGTGGTTTGCTTATATGGCGAACAGACCAGAAGCAAGCGAAGGTGAAGTAGGAAGACCAGTTAGGAAGGATTTTATTGCAGAAGTCAAGATGAAGATGATGGTGGCCTGGCTTAACGCACTGGCAGTGGGCGTGGAGAGATGTGGACAGAGATACTAGGAGACTTTATAGGACTGCTAATGGATACTATATGGACTTATTTCACTATTTCCAAAGCTGCACCTTTTCCCCAGAATATATTATTTCCGTAGTAAAGCAGGAAATTTAGAAAATGGGTAGGTTATTTCAGCCCCTTCAAACTTGAAGAAGATCCAAAGTGGGCAACTCAAACAATTATGCAAAGATAACTTAATGATGAGCCTACTATAACTGCAGACCAAATTAATATGCATTCTTAACTGCAGTCTGAATTAATATGCATTCTTTTACTTTATTAACTAGAAGAGATAGCTAAAACATTCTAAGACAAATTAACATGTTATAAAAAGGCATTTAGTTAGAAACTGACTTCTCAAACTGTGATCATTTTCCCAGATCTCTAAAAGAAATTATAAATTGTATCTTTAAAGGTAATATTAACAAAAATTAAACTGGTATTAGAAAGTGATAAATTATTCTTTCTGCTCATACCTGTCTCTTCTCAGAATTTCTATCTTTTTGGTGAACAAACTCTGAATTTATAGGTAGTTTGTTCTTCAAAAGAATGCAGAAAATGCATCACTTCAGTATAAAGCAGAGTACATATTAAAAAAATCCTAATTCTTACACAATAAAAGTATTAAAAGACAATTAAAAATCCAATTTTAAAAAATCAGGGACTTCCCTGGTGGCACAGTGATTAAGACTCCACACTCCCAATGCAGGGGGCCCGGGTATGATCCCTGGTCAGGAAACTAGATCCCACATGCATCCTGCAGCCAAGAGTTCGCATGCCACAACTAAGGAGACGTGTTGCAACTAAGCAGCTGGTGAGCCGCAACCAAGGAGCCGGCGAGCCGCAACTAAGACCCAGCACAACCAAATAAATAAACAAATAAATATTAAAAAAAAAAATCAGAGCACATTTATTCTTTAAAGGGAAAAGATACTATAAATGGCAAAATTTAGAGCTACCGCTCTAGTTCTCTTTTGGTTTATCCTTCCACAAAGGTAGTTACCGTTTCATTGGGCGCGTGTTCATCTTTTGCTTGTTATAGAGCAGCCTGTTTGCAGTGCAGGTTACAGCTATAGAAGGATCAAGACACAGTGGTTCAGCTGTAGCTAGAATCAGTTGGCTCTCAAGCAGAAGTTTGTCTTCCTGAAATATGTAAGAGCATACATCAATACCAGATTTAAGATTTTCAAATCATACATATCACTTAATCTAGAGATATTCCTTGGAATATTTCTGCTAAGGAGTACAGTAAAATACAGTATTTCAAGCTCCAAACTAAATGTGTAAACTTTAGAAACTTGACAGCATAATGAAACTACTAATGGAAATTCAGTAATTGGTACAAAGTGGTCAAATTATAAGACTGCCTATCCATTAGCCCAACAAATATTTACTAAGCACCTACAATGTGTAAGACACTGTTCTAGACCGGGGGCGGGGGGGGGGGGGGGGATAAACCATGAAGAAAACAGATAAAATCCTCTGTTCCCACAAAGCTTACAGGACCAAGATAGATGACAGCACTTTCACTAATTGAGATAACAGTCCCATTCTATACTCAGCTTAACTTCATTACAAGAATAAAAATGATTCCACTAATACTGTATAAACTATATACACCAATTCCAAAGTTTATACAGGCTTTTTATCAGTATCATTTAACTTACTTTACTGAATCCTTTTTTTCTTTTTTTTTTTTGCTTAAACGCTGAAATATTTTAATGGCTATTAACTCAATTTTTTAAAAGTCAAATGAATCAATTAATTACTGCTGAATAAAAATTTTTTCAAAAAAGAAACATTGCGGGCTTCCCTGGTGGTGCAGTGGTTGAGAGTCCACCTGCTGATGCAGGGGACACGGATTCGTGCCCCGGTCTGGGAAGATCCCACATGCCGCGGAGCAGCTGGGCCTGTGAGCCTGTGCATCCAGAGCCTGTGCTCCACAACGGGAGAGGCCACAACAGTGAGAGGGCTGCGTACCGCAAAAAAGAAAAAAGAAAAAAAAAACAAAAGAAACATTGCTTCTTTCACTAGGTCTACTCAACTTATTATGGAAATTTTCAAAAATACACAAAACAGAAACATAATGACACCCACGTACCAACACCCTATTTTATTCAACAACCGCCCCTCTTTTTTTTTTGTTTTTCTTTGTTTTCCTGTAGTAATTTTAAATACATTTTCGATGTTGTATTATTTCATCTGAAAAATCCTTCAGGATGCACTGCTAACTGCTAAGGACCTCTAATATCCAGTCTAGATAAATTCCCATTATCTCAAAAGTGTATTCTTAGTTGGCCTACACATTGTATTCGGTTTTTATCTCTCAAACATTAAAAAAAAAAAATCTGTAACGATCACCTCTTCCCCCATCTTTTTTTCTTTTCTCATGCAACTGATTTGTTGGGATTTGAGCAACTGCTTCCTCAGCGTATCATTTAACTGGGTCTGGCTGGTTGCTTCCTCATCTATGTCATTTAATGGTTTCTCTTACTCCATAAATTACTTTTAAACTGTTGGTTAGATGTAGAGGCTTGATTTAAATTAAGGTTCTATTTTTTAAACAAGAGCTCTTCAACAGTACTACTGTATACTTTCTCGTCCGCCACGCAAGGAGGAACACAAGGATTGACTATCCCACTTTTACACCAGACGGTTTAGTCAGACTATAGGTTTTTCACATCTAAGAAATACAGCCATCTAGATTCATTAAGACTTCCAAGTTGATGACATTTTAAAAAGTCTATTATTTCTTTTACACTTGTTAGCTGAAATTTTTCTAAGGAATTTTCCTTGAAAAGGCAGAATAAAGGCTTTGGTCTCTCCCATTATTTACCAATCTTCAGAGTAAGAAATCAATGCCCTAAGAACCTCCAATGATGACCAGTGAGTTTGTTTTTGAATATTCTTTTAATAGCTTTTAACCTTCTTGTAAACAAAAAGATTACAGCCCAAACTACAACACAACACTTGATAGTTACTGATGAACTGAATCTTAATTTATAATCATATTTCACAGCTAGAATAATTCTCATTATTGATATTTTCTTTACTTTAACTATACCTCTTTATAGTAACAGAGAAGTAAGTGAACACTCTTGTGAGTGGGCACCTCACATATACTGAGCCAGCACTGGAGGACTAACTGGCTATTCTCCGGATAAGAGACGTCTCCGGGTAAGAGACGTCCCCTAGGGCTACAACCAGTATGGATGGCAAAAAGACAAGACGAGCTAGGTCTGCTTTAGAATCCTAGATGACAGAAAATCAGCATCTATTTGTATTCACAACAAAACATTCTGTTTGAGAGGGGATACAAAACTATGTTTCAATTGAGTGAGGTCAGCCTCACCCTATTATACTATGCCCTAAAAGCAACTGGGACTGAACTGTTTTAGTTCCTTGAAGGATTACTGCATCTTTGTAGAGACCCTTAACTTCTAAAGCTCATAAATCAATCCCAAACTTTACTCATAAATAGAATTATGAGGAGAAAATATCTTTTGCTTAACTTAGTAAATATTGTTTCATCCTATATATTACTGTTTGGGATTAAAAAACAGAACTAACCTGGGTCCATTTATGGTTATCACTTGTTATTGAATGTACATCACAGATTAAAGTCTAGAAGAAATAAAAGTTAAAAAAACAGATTAATGTATAGGCATACAAACATATGAAGACATTTAATAAGTAAAACTCCAAATAAAATCTGAAATAATACTTCTTAATTAAACATTCCTTACCTGCATTGTTGGACGTAAGAGAATGTGCCTACTTTGGTAACCAGGAGATTTCATGTTACTGGACTGCCTGTAGTCACGTATTTCTGCTATGACACATCCACAGTGAAAAATATTAACCTGTTTTGAGTGAAAATATATAAGTAGATGTCATTTTTCAGAAGCCTAAATAAGTGGGTTTATATTGAATGTTTCAGGTTCTTTACATTCTTATGTAATGTTTCTGACCACTCACACACTCTTAAATGGAATTCCTTGGTGGATTTACCACCATATAAACCCTTTAAAAGCAACTGTTTATGTTCATCATGACTCAAGAAGCAGTTTAACACTGTTTAACTGTTTGCTAGTAATAGAATGACATCTGGCATTTGGATACTGTTAATGTTACAGATCACTGGTATCGCTGTTCTTTTTTTTTTTGGCCGTGCCATGAGGCTTGCGGAATCTTAGTTCCCTGACCAGAGATCGAACCCGCATCCCCTGCACTGGGAGTATGGAGTCTCAACCACTGGACCGCCAGGACAGGAAGTCCCTGCTTTTCTTCTTGACACTCACTGGCTCACTGTTGGACTCTGCTAACCCTGTCATTATTATAAATTGTCAATAACCATGCCAGAGTTTCAGCTTATAGATACAACTGCTATATTTGCTCTGCTAAAATTTCCAGAAGATAGGCTTTACTAATAAGAGGAAGAAAGCTAACATTAATTCAAATAATAATCTCTGTTAAAGATACTGTTTTTTAATCCCTTTTCTAAGTCCAAAGGTAAGGATCTGTCACTCAAGTCTTGCTAATTATCACTTGCCACAATCGCTTATGGTATTGTGTGTTTTCACCATTCAGAACTTTTAGTGGGTACTGTGACCTCCATGTTGTCAGTCATTATTATGCTCATGCTTTTTAACCAACATTTACTGAGACACTACAATGTGAACTGTGTGTCATTTTTATCAAGAAGCTTCATAGATAAAGTGGTGAGATACGTGCTCAGTGTGGTAAGACAGGCAATAAACATGTAAACAAATAAACAAGGTAACGAGACAGTGAAAGCTACAGAGGCAATAAAATAGGGAGGGGCTTAATTTAGGCTGTGTGCTCAGACAGAACTCTCTGAGGGAGTAATTTTCAGCTGAGACCTGAATCACAATAAAGGGCCAGACATCTGGGACAGATGAGAAGAGCAGACAGAAGAGCAGATGAATAAGACAGGTATAAGCTCGGTGTGTTTTAATATGGAAAGAAGTCCCGGACGGCTGGAGTGTAGTGAGTGGGGATAAGAACCAGGAGGTGAAGACAAACAGAAAGGCAGGGGTTTTGTACACTGAGGGGACACTGGAGAACTTCAGACAGGGAACTGTGGTGTTGTTGTTTTCTGTTTTTGTTTTGTAAGCTTAATTTGGTTGTCTGTGGAAAACTGATTTCTAGGGTTCTAGAATGAAAACAGGAAGTTCAGGAAGGTAACTATAGAAGGTCATGACCATATATTTTGAAGGTACAGCTGACATTTGCTGGTGGACTGAATGTGAAAGGTGAGAGTATAGTTATCTGTCAGATTGGAAAGACTGGTAATAGAACTGGTTTGGGAGGTAAAAATAAAAAGCTCTGTTTTGTCATGGTAAGTCTGAAGAACCTAATCTATATCCCAGTAAATATGTATATTTGGAGCTTGGTGGGATAGTCATTGTGATAGAGATAAGCAAGGGATTAACTGTCATTTTTTTAAACTCATTAAGCTGTTTGAGATCATCCAGGGAGAGAGTGTTACTAAAGAACAGAATCCCTAGGACTGAACCCTGAACATATTTATGGGGGAACAGAGATGACAGCAAAAAAGACTGAAAGACTAGAGGGAAGAGAAAAGCCAGGAAGGTGATGTCTCAGAAGCCAAAAGAAGGGTGTTTCAAGGAGGAAGTAGTTATTTACACTGAACTTTGCTAAGAGACCAATTAAGATGAGAACAGCAAAGGATTTTCTTAGAAGCTGAGAGATGGTACAGTATGCTTATATTCTTTATCTACTAGAGAGAGGAAAATAGATAATAGAAGAGAGGAAGGTTAAAGTTGCAAGACCAGGAGAAGGATCCAGAACATAAAGTGGAGAAGATGCCTTAGGAACAGCTTATTTCATCCATTTTAACAGGAAGGCAGGCAGAAAGTGTGGACAGAGATGTAGGGATGCTGGGAGGAAATGGGAGTTCCCATCTGATGGCTTCTTTTTCCTCAGTAAACTACCATAGTATGGCTGGAAAGTCAAGAAAGTAAGCAGTTTCTTTCATAATTTCTTGATTGTAGCTATAGGGAGATTTCCAGTGGATGAGTTAATTGTTATAGCAATTTTAGAAGAATCAACTAAATCTAAACATTTCAGTAGAGCCTAAAGGATAAATATCCCACAATAAACCAATTTTCATATAGCTATGTACAATGTCTCATTTCATGTTCCATGCACTAGTGAGAATACAACTAAATACCCTTCATCACAAAACAACATATATCTAGCAAATCTAAGGACATTTTAAAGAGAAAAATTTTGTACCTGAGATTTTTCTAGGAGATCAACCAAAATAGGAGGTAATTCTTCTGCATCCAAGTATTCAAGTAATTCCCCTTCTTCATAAGGCAGTCGAATGGTCTCAGAATCTTAATTTTAGAACATAAAATTTCAGAAAGTGATCAGCCTCACCAAAAAGCCTAGGTAATAATTTAAGTAACTTCTGATAAAAAATAAAGAGAATAAAGCCAAAAGCTCTCCTAAAGTCCTTCTTTATTTAAGTCTTAAAAATAAATCACCTTATATATTGCTAAAAAACTTGATAAACTGTATACAGTTTTAGAGCAGAAAGGAGGAAACACCTAACATACTATGGAAAAACGTCTGGCACAACAATCACAGTACAAATCACAGCCAGCAGTATAGTAATCAGAATATGATAAAATTCCAACATCTGTTAACTAAAAAGTTCCTTGAAGAGTGCTTAATTTAATCTGGAAGTCAGAGGGGTAATCTGGTATCACTTCTGAAAAATGACTACTTATAGACCCAAATTCTCTTGGTGTTATACAATTAACAACCAACACAAGAAAAAATTCTTAACTAGGTAAGTTCCTTGTAGAACTCATAGTTTCATCACTGTATCAAAATTTAAATGCCTCTTTAGTGAAATCTAAGAGTATTTATATTTTAAAACTCTATTTTCATATTCACATTAATAGGAATAAAATGTTGAAAACATTTCAAAAGGCAGTGAATCTGCTTAACTTTGAAAGCTTCAGACTCAAAGTATATTCAAAGCACAGAAGAAAAACATACCTTAAAACACCTGATGCTATCTTAAATAAATAGCAACAGAACGAAAGGAAACTTTGACAAGTATTTTAAAATTATGTCTTTTATAATTTAACTTCAAAGACCTCAGTCAGAATACTTCTCAAATTCCAGAAGGCTAATCACACTAGAGGTAACTTCTAATATTCTAACAAAACATCATAAAGAGAACAATTTGGAATCAAAGTCTTCTTTTACCAAGTCATCACTGATCTGAAGGACAGATCATTTAGCAGGTTAAGAAACTACTTCTAAAAGACAGCACATCCGACCTAGCAGAGGGATTTTCGTGGCTGCTGCCCTCCGGAAGTTCTTACCTGATCCATTTTTTCCCCTGAGCATCAGAGAATATCCCTCATTTCCTGGGTATAGGTTGACCACTAAACATGACAATGTCTCCTGCATAACAAGCTTCTCTAACAAGTTCACATTTCTTCTTAATTTCTGCTTTAAAAAGAGGCAGAGCTCATGAAAATAATCCAGCATAACAAAGAATGCAATCATTTAACAAAAATCAGACCTGAGTTAATCTTTTTTTTTTTTTTGTGGTACGCAGGCCTCTCACTGTTGTGGCCTCTCCCGCTGCAGTGCATAGGCTCCGGACGCGCAGGCTCAGCGGCCGTGGCTCACGGGCCCAGCCGCTCCGCAGCATGTGGGATCTTCCCGGACCGGGGCACGAACCCGTGTCCCCTGCATCGGCAGGCGGACTCTCAACCACTGCGCCACCAGGGAAGCCCCTGACTTAATCTTTGATACTCCTTCCACATCTGTGTAAACTTAATTTTGATCTATTACTATGTTTTAGGTAAATGAATTAATATCACAAAGAAAACTACTGATCTATATATAAAACAATAAACACACTTAAATATGTACCTGAGTACACAAGTAGCAAATATTAAAAGTATTTAAAAAGGAAAACCATTAAATGTAAATATTTTTTAGAAAGATGCTATAATGTATAATTAGTTTCTATTAAGTATAAATCTACATAAATAATTTGGGGCATTTTCTTTGGTTGTACTGTTACAGAGTATATTTCTTAAATATTTTATGGCCTAAATTAGATCCAAACAAGTTCAACAGCTCTAATCAGCTGAAATGTTAAACCCAAAAATATCTAACTGGTTAAAAGGACGTAAGTAATTTAAGTAATTTTCTGTAAATTCAATTTAACAGCTCCTTAGAAACCACTTTGCTAAGAAAAACAAAAAACTATCAGGGAACCTAACACACATACATCAAAATCTATTATTTTAGAAATGCATATGATTTAAAATGAAACCCACTTATAATAAATCCTTTCATCAAATCTTATTTGTGAAACATATGTCAATAGAATATGGATTTGAAAATGGATTTGAAAAACAAATCCATTTTGAGTATCATATTTAACATGCATATATATATATACACAGTCATATGCAGAAAGAAATTATAAATTCTTGATCTACAGTCACCATAGAATCAAAAAAACTACATTTTGAAAATAAATTTTTAAAAAGCAAAGCAAAGCAACTTTTAACCACATTGATGGGAAGTCAGAAAATGTCTTTCTTAAAGGACCAGACAGTACTTTAGTCTTGTGGGTCATATGGTTTGTATCACAACTACTCAACTCTATTTACCTCAAAATCAGCCACATACAAGATATAAATCAAGGGGTGCTGCTGTATTCCAATAAAAGGTCATTTACAGAAACATGTTGTGGGCCAGATCTGGCTGGTGGACAATGGCTGTCAACCCCAATTTAGCATCTTCATTTATATATCTCTCCTATCTTAGTTCTGTCTCTGAGGCAACGGATATGCTCATTATACTGACTGTGGTGACAGTTTGTGGGTGTATACTGTGAAAATTAATAAAAGGAAACCTCAACTAAAACTGGAGTGGGGAAGGACTGCAGAGGGAGCTCTTCTGCCCCACCACTCATCATCAATTACCCCAAACAGGAAGACATTACTGATCCCACCAGGAAGAGAACTACCTTCAACTCCCAAACAGGAAATGCAACTCCTTTACTTCCCCAACTAGGGGAAGGGAGACTTTCTTCCTCCCAGCAACAAGCTCAGTGAATGGGAAAGGACTGCAGCCCAGCCAATGGAAAACACATGTAGCTCAGCCAACAAAAAGCCATCATTTCTGGCACTTTTACTTTCCTCCAATGAACTCTCATTTTTTCCTTGCTGATGATTTTCTTTCCTTGTCCTGCCCTCCTTACAATAAAAGCCTTCCATGTTGTGCAACTCCTCAGAGTATCTCTGCCAGATGAGATGCTGCCCAATTCATGAATCGTTTAATAAAACCAATTAGATCTTCAAATTTATTCAAATTTTGTTTTTTTTAATACACGTCAAAACTTATAAAATGTATACTTCAAACATACTCAACTTGTTGTATGTCAACTATATCTCAATAGAATTTACGAAAACCATACCATAAGATTTACTCATGGTTTCACAGTCATTCTTCTCCTAAAGATTTTAAAGGTTAGATACTACTGGAATTCCACTAATTTTTTGCCTAAGAGGTATTCATTTTTAAAGACAGACAACAGAAGCTCAGTAGAGCCCTTTAAGGCCCTTATGACCTGAGGGTCCAAAAGATATCAAGAAATCAATTTCTATTACATTTCTACTGCCCATACTTTCATGCTAAATAAAAATGAATTAAGTTAACCTGGGCATAAACTAATTTTTCTGACCAAATTCACCTTTTATTATCACTTCTAAATTTCCTACATATCCTGTAATAGTTTTAACTTCCCAGTGCAACTCACCATGAAGAAATAGGTTAATTTTCTCCTGTCTTCGGTCTACAAATAACTTCTCAGGAAGAAAAAGATGCAAAAGATAATATATATGGTGGCTTTGCTTCTTCTAACTTCCCAATGAGATAGTCTGTTACTCAGCAAACATGGTTCCCCCTCTGCTACCTAAGTAGGTGATCTCTGCCAGGTGCCAGATTAGCCAGATCTCTGGTTTAGCTGCAGAACTGGCTAGTCTGGTTAGAAAAGATATTTGTTCACTAACAAAAATATAAATCATTCAAATCTAATTCCTTCAAATTTCCCTCTTCCACTACATTTAAAAAGTCGTAATAACATAAAAAATTTATACTTACCTTAACCTCAGGCTCTTTTTCGCATTCTTCAATATATAAGTCATAAAGTTTTTGAAATATTGATTTTCTAAAATTTAATAAACAAAGGCAGTATACAAAGTAATGTTAATAATCATAAAATAAACATTTTGAATTTTCCTGTAATTTTTCCTCCAATTTCCCAAAAACTAGGGGCAAAGTGGGGTTGGATATGGTAGCTAACACCAACCTAGAAATTTCTAATACAGTTGACCCTTGTACAACACAGGGGTTAATCCTCGTATCACTTAGAGTCGGCCCTCTGTATCCGTGGTTCCTCTGCATCGACAGGTTCAACTAACCACTGACCATGAAGTACAGTAGTGTTTACTACTGAAAAGCATCTGCAAATAAGTGGACCTGCACAGTTCAAACCCACATTGTTCAAGGGTCAACTGTATATGCAAAGTACCCAGAACATAACATTTCTAGCTCAGTGTCTAGGAAGAATGAAATAAATGATGGCTATCATCATATTTCTGTGAGTCTAAGATATCAATTCATTAAGCATTCATACCTTCCACTAGATAGATATTTCCTTTTAGGAGGTCTCTGTCGGGCACTTTCAATGACATACTACAAAAGAGAAGTTTAAGAAAACAGCTTGTCTTTTGCATACGGCATGAAGAACTGTATTAATAAATCGTGTAAGGCTAAAAAGGCTGTTCAGTCACTCAAGTCTCTGATGCATATTAAATCATACCTTTTAGGGCAACCTACTTAATTTCTAAATATATGTTACAAACAAGTGAAATTTAAACTGCACTAAAATTTAGCACAATATTTACTTACTATATTATAAGCAAAATCATAAGAGTTTCACCACTGTGATTTCACAGGTTAGCAATATTTTCAATGTTTTATGGTTGTTTAGAATATGCATAGCATACCCAATTACAAGGACTCTATATATTTGAGCTATTTTCCCCTTTAATTGAGCAGTTAGAATATCTGTTAAAACAGGAAACATAATTTTAGAAACTCTATGACCTTGTTCAAATGTTTATTCCACTGTGTTATTCAATTTCTATTCCACAGCATTATTATCTGAGCATTCTAAGTAACAGATGATCCAAACATCATCTGGTAGTTTTTATGTATTTATAGAAAAATTTGCATACTCGTCCTAATATCAACGTACTCCTTTGACAGTCACATAAGAAAATCTCTTAAAACTGAGTTCTGTCAATTAAAGACAACACTATTTCAATATGTAACTTAGTCACGCCTCACCTCCGCACGATCCAAAGCTAGTTCTAAAGCTTGTTGCTGTAAAAAGTAAATAGTGTATTTGGTAATATTAGTTATTTTCACACAAACATAATTTAATATACATATAACATTTTCTAATTAAGTGTTTAAATGTGTTTTATTTTCTAAAACAGGTCTAACATTTTTCTTTATTTCTCTCCTCCACCCACCCCATTGTATGCTCAAAATACAGCACAAAGAAAATATATGCAGTCTCAGGCACCTGATTATGACCACAAATTAGTTAAGAAATGCTACCATGATTTTCTCTGGCCATGTTTGTGCAGCTGATACAGGGCTGAGGGTTGGATATGGTAACTACTACCATTTTATAAACATCAACATTTTAAGAGCACCATTCAGGAAAATATACTGGCCATCAGGTATGCAATTAAAGTGAAGCAAAGATTAAAATCCCTTAAGCTGTTAGGAATCCTGAAAACCGAGGGGGCTGTTATGTTGGTACCTAATATCAACTTAGAAATCCCTAATATTATTCAGAGAAACTATAATACAATGTTTCTAGGTCAGTGCCTAGCAAAAATAGAATGAAGGCTATCCTTAGCATGTTTTAATGAATTTAAGATACCATCAGTTATATGCCTGAATTATTATTTAACATTAAGAAAAACGTGCTGCCAATTATAACTGTAAGATGTCACTGACTGTAGACACATTATCACTTCAGTAATTAAAACGTAAAAGCAAATGCATCTTAGAAATGATGAAAATATAGTATTATTATTACATGTACAATTCGAGATCTACTAGTAGATCCCCATCCTTCATTGATTTCTTAGAGACCCTTATTATAAGGCAAGAGGGAGAAATAAGAAGGTTAACTGTCTTCCTCATTTGTATAGCATTCTTCTGTAATGATACCCAAGAATAAAAAGTACTAGATTTAAAAAAAAATTAAGCAAATACACCACCACTGATTTCTTTCTGGTTTTGTGGTTTGGGTATCACACAGAGTTACAGTATTTTTCATTCACAATGACAGTCATTTTTAATTTCACTGAGAGGCAAAGAACTTTCATTTTTTATTTACAAGAACCTATATTTTTGTTTTATTTTGCAGACTCCAATACTTCAATCTTCTAAGTTGCATGGAATAAAAGCTCCTAGCACCCACCAAAATCCCAAGAGGATAGGGAGAATAAATATTGCCAGACTTTGGAAATCAAGAAAAAGTTGAAGAGACCCTGTCCTCCTAGTCCTAAGGA